>NW_027611927.1:0-47118 GCF_964261635.1 Lissotriton helveticus
GCTGTTGAGCCGTTTGTCTGCCAGTGATCAAGAGCGCATTGGCGCTCGAAACGCGTATGGCCTTGCAAGGGAAGACTGTTGCTGGCTGTGCCTTTGCTACCGGTGAAACGTGTGCGGTAACCCCTCTGAGTGTGGCACTTCTACAGGGGGCAACCTGTTTGGAGAGACTATTAGTTGCTGGTCCGGCCATGGGAGTGCCCCACCGCTAGTGCTGAAGGGTCTTCACTGCCATTGGATAATGAGCGGTATGGAGAGCGGAAGGGGCCTGTTACATTGGAATTATAGGCAACTGCACAGCGCTGGACAATTTTCCTTACCCACTTGGGATTAACATTTTTTAACGGCGCACAGAGGCACCCATTGGGGTTTGCACGGAGTTAAGCAAATTGAGAACTGCATATACCACAATGCCTTGCTTGAGCCCAACAGGGCGGAACTCTGCATACTTAATAAATACACGTGCAAGTAATCTGTTTGCTGTTGAGCCGTTTGTCTGTCAGTGATCAAGAGCGCATTGGCGCTCGAAACGCGTATGGCCTTGCAAGGGAAGACTGTTGCTGGCTGTGCCTTTGCTACCGGTGAAACGTGTGCGGTAACCCCTCTGAGTGTGGCACTTCTACAGGGGGCAACCTGTTTGGAGAGACTATTAGTGGCTGGTCCGGCCATGGGAGTGCCCCACCGCTAGTGCTGGCGGGTCTTCACTGCCATTGGATAATGAGCGGTATGGAGAGCGGAGGGGGCCTGTTACATTGGAATTATAGGCAACTGCACAGCGCTGGACAATTTTCCTTACCCACTTGGGATTAACATTTTTTACCGGCGCACAGAGGCACCCATTGGGTTTTGCACGGAGTTAAGCAAATTGAGAACTGCATATACCACAATGCCTTGCTTGAGCCCAACAGGGCGGAACTCTGCATACTTAATAAATACACATGCAAGTAATCTGTTTGCTGTTGAGCCGTTTGTCTGCCAGTGATCAAGAGCGCATTGGCGCTCAAAACGCGTATGGCCTTGCAAGGGAAGACTGTTGCTGGCTGTGCCTTTGCTACCGGTGAACCGTGTGCGGTAACCCCTCTGAGTGTGGCACTTCTACAGGGGGCAACCTGTTTGGAGAGACTATTAGTGGCTGGTCCGGCCATGGGAGTGCTCCACCCCTAGTGCTGGCGGGTCTTCACTGCCATTGGATAATGAGCGGTATGGAGAGCGGAGGGGGCCTGTTACATTGGAATTATAGGCAACTGCACAGCGCTGGACAATTTTCCTTACCCACTTGGGATTAACATTTTTTAACGGCGCACAGAGGCACCCATTGGGTTTTGCACGGAGTTAAGCAAATTGAGAACTGCATATACCACAATGCCTTGCTTGAGCCCAACAGGGCGGAACTCTGCATACTTAATAAATACATGTGCAAGTAATCTGTTTGCTGTTCAGCCGTTTGTCTGCCAGTGATCAAGAGCGCATTGGCGCTCGAAACGCGTATGGCCCTGCAAGGGAAGACTGTTGCTGGCTGTGCCTTTGCTACCGGTGAAACGTGTGCGGTAACCCCTCTGAGTGTGGCACTTCTACAGGGGGCAACGTGTTTGGAGAGACTATTAGTGGCTGGTCCGGCCATGGGAGTGCCCCACCGCTAGTGCTGGCGGGTCTTCACTGCCATTGGATAATGAGCGGTATGGAGAGTGGAGGGGGCCTGTTACATTGGAATTATAGGCAACTGCACAGCGCTGGACAATTTTCCTTACCCACTTGGGATTAACATGTTTAACGGCGCACAGATGCACCCATTGGGTTTTGCACGGAGTTAAGCAAATTGAGAACTGCATATACCACAATGCCTTGCTTGAGCCCAACAGGGCGGAACTCTGCATACTTAATAAATACACATGCAAGTAATCTGTTTGCTGTTGTGCCGTTTGTCTGCCAGTGATCAAGAGCGCATTGGCGCTCAAAACGCGTATGGCCTTGCAAGGGAAGACTGTTGCTGGCTGTGCCTTTGCTACCGGTGAAACGTGTGCGGTAACCCCTCTGAGTGTGGCACTTCTACAGGGGGCAACCTGTTTGGAGAGACTATTAGTGGCTGGTCCGGCCATGGGAGTGCCCCACCCCTAGTGCTGGCGGGTCTTCACTGCCATTGGATAATGAGCGGTATGGAGAGCGGAGGGGGCCTGTTACATTGGAATTATAGGCAACTGCACAGCGCTGGACAATTTTCCTTACCCACTTGGGATTAACATTTTTTTAACGGCGCACAGAGGCACCCATTGGGTTTTGCACGGAGTTAAGCAAATTGAGAACTGCATATACCACAATGCCTTGCTTGAGCCCAAGAGGGCGGAACTCTGCATACTTAATAAATACACGTGCAAGTAATCTGTTTGCTGTTGAGCCGTTTGTCTGCCAGTGATCAAGAGCGCATTGGCGCTCGAAACGCGTATGGCCTTGCAAGGGAAGACTGTTGCTGGCTGTGCCTTTGCTACCGGTGAAACGTGTGCGGTAACCCCTCTGAATGTGGCACTTCTACAGGGGGCAACCTGTTTGGAGAGACTATTAGTGGCTGGTCCGGCCATGGGAGTGCCCCACCGCTAGTGCTGGCGGGTCTTCACTGCCATTGGATAATGAGCGGTATGGAGAGCGGAGGGGGCCTGTTACATTGGAATTATAGGCAACTGCACAGCGCTGGACAATTTTCCTTACCCACTTGGGATTAACATTTTTTAACGGCGCACAGAGGCACCCATTGGGTTTTGCACGGAGTTAAGCAAATTGAGAACTGCATATACCACAATGCCTTGCTTGAGCCCAACAGGGCGGAACTCTGCATACTTAATAAATACACATGCAAGTAATCTGTTTACTGTTGAGCCGTTTGTCTGCCAGTGATCAAGAGCGCATTGGCGCTCAAAACGCGTATGGCCTTGCAAGGGAAGACTGTTGCTGGCTGTGCCTTTGCTACCGGTGAAACGTGTGCGGTAACCCCTTTGAGTGCGGCACTTCTACAGGGGGCAACCTGTTTGGAGAGACTATTAGTGGCTGGTCCGGCCATGGGAGTGCCCCACCCCTAGTGCTGGCGGGTCTTCACTGCCATTGCATAATGAGCGGTATGGAGAGCGGAGGGGGCCTGTTACATTGGAATTATAGGCAACTGCACAGCGCTGGACAATTTTCCTTACCCACTTGGGATTAACATTTTTTAACGGCGCACAGAGGCACCCATTGGGTTTTGCACGGAGTTAAGCAAATTGAGAACTGCATATACCACAATGCCTTGCTTGAGCCCAACAGGGCGGAACTCTGCATACTTAATAAATACACATGCAAGTAATCTGTTTGCTGTTGTGCCGTTTGTCTGCCAGTGATCAAGAGCGCATTGGCGCTCAAAACGCGTATGGCCTTGCAAGGGAAGACTGTTGCTGGCTGTGCCTTTGCCACCGGTGAAACGTGTGCCGTAACCCCTCTGAGTGTGGCACTTCTACAGGGGGCAACCTGTTTGGAGAGACTATTAGTGGCTGGTCCGGCCATGGGAGTGCCCCACCCCTAGTGCTGGCGGGTCTTCACTGCCATTGGATAATGAGCGGTATGGAGAGCGGAGGGGGCCTGTTACATTGGAATTATAGGCAACTGCACAGCGCTGGACAATTTTCCTTACCCACTTGGGATTAACATTTTTTTAACGGCGCACAGAGGCACCCATTGGGTTTTGCACGGAGTTAAGCAAATTGAGAACTGCATATACCACAATGCCTTGCTTGAGCCCAAGAGGGCGGAACTCAGCATACTTAATAAATACACGTGCAAGTAATCTGTTTGCTGTTGAGCCGTTTGTCTGCCAGTGATCAAGAGCGCATTGGCGCTCGAAACGCGTATGGCCTTGCAAGGGAAGACTGTTGCTGGCTGTGCCTTTGCTACCGGTGAAACGTGTGCGGTAACCCCTCTGAATGTGGCACTTCTACAGGGGGCAACCTGTTTGGAGAGACTATTAGTGGCTGGTCCGGCCATGGGAGTGCCCCACCGCCAGTGCTGGCGGGTCTTCACTGCCATTGGATAATGAGCGGTATGGAGAGCGGAGGGGGCCTGTTACATTGGAATTATAGGCAACTGCACAGCGCTGGACAATTTTCCTTACCCACTTGGGATTAACATTTTTTACCGGCGCACAGAGGCACCCATTGGGTTTTGCACGGAGTTGAGCAAATTGAGAACTGCATATACCACAATGCCTTGCTTGAGCCCAACAGGGCGGAACTCTGCATACTTAATAAATACACATGCAAGTAATCTGTTTGCTGTTGAGCCGTTTGTCTGCCAGTGATCAAGAGCGCATTGGCGCTCAAAACGCGTATGGCCTTGCAAGGGAAGACTGTTGCTGGCTGTGCCTTTGCTACCGGTGAACCGTGTGCGGTAACCCCTCTGAGTGTGGCACTTCTACAGGGGGCAACCTGTTTGGAGAGACTATTAGTGGCTGGTCCGGCCATGGGAGTGCCCCACCCCTAGTGCTGGCGGGTCTTCACTGCCATTGGATAATGAGCGGTATGGAGAGCGGAGGGGGCCTGTTACATTGGAATTATAGGCAACTGCACAGCGCTGGACAATTTTCCTTACCCACTTGGGATTAACATTTTTTAACGGCGCACAGAGGCACCCATTGGGTTTTGCACGGAGTTAAGCAAATTGAGAACTGCATATACCACAATGCCTTGCTTGAGCCCAACAGGGCGGAACTCTGCATACTTAATAAATACATGTGCAAGTAATCTGTTTGCTGTTCAGCCGTTTGTCTGCCAGTGATCAAGAGCGCATTGGCGCTCGAAACGCGTATGGCCCTGCAAGGGAAGACTGTTGCTGGCTGTGCCTTTGCTACCGGTGAAACGTGTGCGGTAACCCCTCTGAGTGTGGCACTTCTACAGGGGGCAACGTGTTTGGAGAGACTATTAGTGGCTGGTCCGGCCATGGGAGTGCCCCACCGCTAGTGCTGGCGGGTCTTCACTGCCATTGGATAATGAGCGGTATGGAGAGTGGAGGGGGCCTGTTACATTGGAATTATAGGCAACTGCACAGCGCTGGACAATTTTCCTTACCCACTTGGGATTAACATTTTTAACGGCGCACAGATGCACCCATTGGGTTTTGCACGGAGTTAAGCAAATTGAGAACTGCATATACCACAATGCCTTGCTTGAACCCAACAGGGCGGAACTCTGCATACTTAATAAATACACATGCAAGTAATCTGTTTGCTGTTGTGCCGTTTGTCTGCCAGTGATCAAGAGCGCATTGGCGCTCAAAACGCGTATGGCCTTGCAAGGGAAGACTGTTGCTGGCTGTGCCTTTGCTACCGGTGAAACGTGTGCGGTAACCCCTCTGAGTGTGGCACTTCTACAGGGGGCAACCTGTTTGGAGAGACTATTAGTGGCTGGTCCGGCCATGGGAGTGCCCCACCCCTAGTGCTGGCGGGTCTTCACTGCCATTGGATAATGAGCGGTATGGAGAGCGGAGGGGGCCTGTTACATTGGAATTATAGGCAACTGCACAGCGCTGGACAATTTTCCTTACCCACTTGGGATTAACATTTTTTTAACGGCGCACAGAGGCACCCATTGGGTTTTGCACGGAGTTAAGCAAATTGAGAACTGCATATACCACAATGCCTTGCTTGAGCCCAACAGGGCGGAACTCTGCATACTTAATAAATACATGTGCAAGTAATCTGTTTGCTGTTCAGCCGTTTGTCTGCCAGTGATCAAGAGCGCATTGGCGCTCGAAACGCGTATGGCCCTGCAAGGGAAGACTGTTGCTGGCTGTGCCTTTGCTACCGGTGAAACGTGTGCGGTAACCCCTCTGAGTGTGGCACTTCTACAGGGGGCAACGTGTTTGGAGAGACTATTAGTGGCTGGTCCGGCCATGGGAGTGCCCCACCGCTAGTGCTGGCGGGTCTTCACTGCCATTGGATAATGAGCGGTATGGAGAGTGGAGGGGGCCTGTTACATTGGAATTATAGGCAACTGCACAGCGCTGGACAATTTTCCTTACCCACTTGGGATTAACATTTTTAACGGCGCACAGATGCACCCATTGGGTTTTGCACGGAGTTAAGCAAATTGAGAACTGCATATACCACAATGCCTTGCTTGAACCCAACAGGGCGGAACTCTGCATACTTAATAAATACACATGCAAGTAATCTGTTTGCTGTTGTGCCGTTTGTCTGCCAGTGATCAAGAGCGCATTGGCGCTCAAAACGCGTATGGCCTTGCAAGGGAAGACTGTTGCTGGCTGTGCCTTTGCTACCGGTGAAACGTGTGCGGTAACCCCTCTGAGTGTGGCACTTCTACAGGGGGCAACCTGTTTGGAGAGACTATTAGTGGCTGGTCCGGCCATGGGAGTGCCCCACCCCTAGTGCTGGCGGGTCTTCACTGCCATTGGATAATGAGCGGTATGGAGAGCGGAGGGGGCCTGTTACATTGGAATTATAGGCAACTGCACAGCGCTGGACAATTTTCCTTACCCACTTGGGATTAACATTTTTTTAACGGCGCACAGAGGCACCCATTGGGTTTTGCACGGAGTTAAGCAAATTGAGAACTGCATATACCACAATGCCTTGCTTGAGCCCAAGAGGGCGGAACTCTGCATACTTAATAAATACACGTGCAAGTAATCTGTTTGCTGTTGAGCCGTTTGTCTGCCAGTGATCAAGAGCGCATTGGCGCTCGAAACGCGTATGGCCTTGCAAGGGAAGACTGTTGCTGGCTGTGCCTTTGCTACCGGTGAAACGTGTGCGGTAACCCCTCTGAATGTGGCACTTCTACAGGGGGCAACCTGTTTGGAGAGACTATTAGTGGCTGGTCCGGCCATGGGAGTGCCCCACCGCTAGTGCTGGCGGGTCTTCACTGCCATTGGATAATGAGCGGTATGGAGAGCGGAGGGGGCCTGTTACATTGGAATTATAGGCAACTGCACAGCGCTGGACAATTTTCCTTACCCACTTGGGATTAACATTTTTTAACGGCGCACAGAGGCACCCATTGGGTTTTGCACGGAGTTAAGCAAATTGAGAACTGCATATACCACAATGCCTTGTTCGAGCCCAACAGGGCGGAACTCTGCATACTTAATAAATACACATGCAAGTAATCTGTTTACTGTTGAGCCGTTTGTCTGCCAGTGATCAAGAGCGCATTGGCGCTCAAAACGCGTATGGCCTTGCAAGGGAAGACTGTTGCTGGCTGTGCCTTTGCTACCGGTGAAACGTGTGCGGTAACCCCTTTGAGTGCGGCACTTCTACAGGGGGCAACCTGTTTGGAGAGACTATTAGTGGCTGGTCCGGCCATGGGAGTGCCCCACCCCTAGTGCTGGCGGGTCTTCACTGCCATTGCATAATGAGCGGTATGGAGAGCGGAGGGGGCCTGTTACATTGGAATTATAGGCAACTGCACAGCGCTGGACAATTTTCCTTACCCACTTGGGATTAACATTTTTTAACGGCGCACAGAGGCACCCATTGGGTTTTGCACAGAGTTAAGCAAATTGAGAACTGCATATACCACAATACCTTGCTTGAGCCCAACAGGGCGAAACTCTGCATACTTAATAAATACACGTGCAAGTAATCTGTTTGCTGTTGAGCCGTTTGTCTGCCAGTGATCAAGAGCGCATTGGCGCTCGAAACGCGTATGGCCTTGCAAGGGAAGACTGTTGCTGGCTGTGCCTTTGCTACCGGTGAAACGTGTGCGCTAACCCCTCAGAGTGTGGCACTTCTACAGGGGGCAACCTGTTTGGAGAGACTATTAGTGGCTGGTCCGGCCATGGGAGTGCCCCACCGCTAGTGCTGGCGGGTCTTCACTGCCATTGGATAATGAGCGGTATGGAGAGCGGAGGGGGCCTGTTACATTGGAATTATAGGCAACTGCACAGCGCTGGACAATTTTCCTTACCCACTTGGGATTAACATTTTTTAACGGCGCACAGAGGCACCCATTGGGTTTTGCACGGAGTTAAGCAAATTGAGAACTGCATATACCACAATGCCTTGCTTGAGCCCAACAGGGCGGAACTCTGCTTACTTAATAAATACACGTGCAAGTAATCTGTTTGGTGTTGAGCCGTTTGTCTGCCAGTGATCAAGAGCGCATTGGCGCTCGAAACGCGTATGGCCTTGCAAGGGAAGACTGTTGCTGGCTGTGCCTTTGCTACCGGTGAAACGTGTGCGGTAACCCCTCTGAGTGTGGCACTTCTACAGGGGGCAACCTGTTTGGAGAGACTATTAGTGGCTGGTCCGGCCATGGGAGTGCCCCACCGCTAGTGCTGGTGGGTCTTCACTGCCATTGGATAATGAGCGGTATGGAGAGCGGAGGGGGCCTGTTACATTGGAATTATAGCCAACTGCACAGCGCTGGACAATTTTCCTTACCCACTTGGGATTAACATTTTTTAACGGCGCACAGAGGCACCCATTGGGTTTTGCACGGAGTTAAGCAAATTGAGAACTGCATATACCACAATGCCTTGCTTGAGCCCAACAGGGCGGAACTCTGAATACTTAATAAATACACGTGCAAGTAATCTGTTTGCTGTTGAGCCGTTTGTCTGCCAGTGATCAAGAGCGCATTGGCGCTCGAAACGCGTATGGCCCTGCAAGGGAAGACTGTTGCTGGCTGTGCCTTTGCTACCGGTGAAACGTGTGCGGTAACCCCTCTGAGTGTGGCACTTCTACAGGGGGCAACGTGTTTGGAGAGACTATTAGTGGCTGGTCCGGCCATGGGAGTGCCCCACCGCTAGTGCTGGCGGGTCTTCACTGCCATTGGATAATGAGCGGTATGGAGAGTGGAGGGGGCCTGTTACATTGGAATTATAGGCAACTGCACAGCGCTGGACAATTTTCCTTACCCACTTGGGATTAACATTTTTAACGGCGCACAGATGCACCCATTGGGTTTTGCACGGAGTTAAGCAAATTGAGAACTGCATATACCACAATGCCTTGCTTGAGCCCAACAGGGCGGAACTCTGCATACTTAATAAATACACATGCAAGTAATCTGTTTGCTGTTGTGCCGTTTGTCTGCCAGTGATCAAGAGCGCATTGGCGCTCAAAACGCGTATGGCCTTGCAAGGGAAGACTGTTGCTGGCTGTGCCTTTGCTACCGGTGAAACGTGTGCGGTAACCCCTCTGAGTGTGGCACTTCTACAGGGGGCAACCTGTTTGGAGAGACTATTAGTGGCTGGTCCGGCCATGGGAGTACCCCACCCCTAGTGCTGGCGGGTCTTCACTGCCATTGGATAATGAGCGGTATGGAGAGCGGAGGGGGCCTGTTACATTGGAATTATAGGCAACTGCACAGCGCTGGACAATTTTCCTTACCCACTTGGGATTAACATTTTTTTAACGGCGCACAGAGGCACCCATTGGGTTTTGCACGGAGTTAAGCAAATTGAGAACTGCATATACCACAATGCCTTGCTTGAGCCCAAGAGGGCGGAACTCTGCATACTTAATAAATACACGTGCAAGTAATCTGTTTGCTGTTGAGCCGTTTGTCTGCCAGTGATCAAGAGCGCATTGGCGCTCGAAACGCGTATGGCCTTGCAAGGGAAGACTGTTGCTGGCTGTGCCTTTGCTACCGGTGAAACGTGTGCGGTAACCCCTCTGAATGTGGCACTTCTACAGGGGGCAACCTGTTTGGAGAGACTATTAGTGGCTGGTCCGGCCATGGGAGTGCCCCACCGCTAGTGCTGGCGGGTCTTCACTGCCATTGGATAATGAGCGGTATGGAGAGCGGAGGGGGCCTGTTACATTGGAATTATAGGCAACTGCACAGCGCTGGACAATTTTCCTTACCCACTTGGGATTAACATTTTTTAACGGCGCACAGAGGCACCCATTGGGTTTTGCACGGAGTTAAGCAAATTGAGAACTGCATATACCACAATGCCTTGCTTGAGCCCAACAGGGCGGAACTCTGCATACTTAATAAATACACATGCAAGTAATCTGTTTACTGTTGAGCCGTTTGTCTGCCAGTGATCAAGAGCGCATTGGCGCTCAAAACGCGTATGGCCTTGCAAGGGAAGACTGTTGCTGGCTGTGCCTTTGCTACCGGTGAAACGTGTGCGGTAACCCCTTTGAGTGCGGCACTTCTACAGGGGGCAACCTGTTTGGAGAGACTATTAGTGGCTGGTCCGGCCATGAGAGTGCCCCACCCCTAGTGCTGGCGGGTCTTCACTGCCATTGCATAATGAGCGGTATGGAGAGCGGAGGGGGCCTGTTACATTGGAATTATAGGCAACTGCACAGCGCTGGACAATTTTCCTTACCCACTTGGGATTAACATTTTTTAACGGCGCACAGAGGCACCCATTGGGTTTTGCACGGAGTTAAGCAAATTGAGAACTGCATATACCACAATGCCTTGCTTGAGCCCAACAGGGCGGAACTCTGCCTACTTAATAAATACACATGCAAGTAATCTGTTTGCTGTTGAGCCGTTTGTCTGCCAGTGATCAAGAGCGCATTGGCGCTCAAAACGCGTATGGCCTTGCAAGGGAAGACTGTTGCTGGCTGTGCCTTTGCTACCGGTGAACCGTGTGCGGTAACCCCTCTGAGTGTGGCACTTCTACAGGGGGCAACCTGTTTGGAGAGACTATTAGTGGCTGGTCCGGCCATGGGAGTGCCCCACCCCTAGTGCTGGCGGGTCTTCACTGCCATTGGATAATGAGCGGTATGGAGAGCGGAGGGGGCCTGTTACATTAGAATTATAGGCAACTGCACAGCGCTGGACAATTTTCCTTACCCACTTGGGATTAACATTTTTTAACGGCGCACAGAGGCACCCATTGGGTTTTGCACGGAGTTAAGCAAATTGAGAACTGCATATACCACAATGCCTTGCTTGAGCCCAACAGGGCGGAACTCTGCATACTTAATAAATACATGTGCAAGTAATCTGTTTGCTGTTCAGCCGTTTGTCTGCCAGTGATCAAGAGCGCATTGGCGCTCGAAACGCGTATGGCCCTGCAAGGGAAGACTGTTGCTGGCTGTGCCTTTGCTACCGGTGAAACGTGTGCGGTAACCCCTCTGAGTGTGGCACTTCTACAGGGGGCAACGTGTTTGGAGAGACTATTAGTGGCTGGTCCGGCCATGGGAGTGCCCCACCGCTAGTGCTGGCGGGTCTTCACTGCCATTGGATAATGAGCGGTATGGAGAGTGGAGGGGGCCTGTTACATTGGAATTATAGGCAACTGCACAGCGCTGGACAATTTTCCTTACCCACTTGGGATTAACATTTTTAACGGCGCACAGATGCACCCATTGGGTTTTGCACGGAGTTAAGCAAATTGAGAACTGCATATACCACAATGCCTTGCTTGAACCCAACAGGGCGGAACTCTGCATACTTAATAAATACACATGCAAGTAATCTGTTTGCTGTTGTGCCGTTTGTCTGCCAGTGATCAAGAGCGCATTGGCGCTCAAAACGCGTATGGCCTTGCAAGGGAAGACTGTTGCTGGCTGTGCCTTTGCTACCGGTGAAACGTGTGCGGTAACCCCTCTGAGTGTGGCACTTCTACAGGGGGCAACCTGTTTGGAGAGACTATTAGTGGCTGGTCCGGCCATGGGAGTGCCCCACCCCTAGTGCTGGCGGGTCCTCACTGCCATTGGATAATGAGCGGTATGGAGAGCGGAGGGGGCCTGTTACATTGGAATTATAGGCAACTGCACAGCGCTGGACAATTTTCCTTACCCACTTGGGATTAACATTTTTTTAACGGCGCACAGAGGCACCCATTGGGTTTTGCACGGAGTTAAGCAAATTGAGAACTGCATATACCACAATGCCTTGCTTGAGCCCAAGAGGGCGGAACTCTGCATACTTAATAAATACACGTGCAAGTAATCTGTTTGCTGTTGAGCCGTTTGTCTGCCAGTGATCAAGAGCGCATTGGCGCTCGAAACGCGTATGGCCTTGCAAGGGAAGACTGTTGCTGGCTGTGCCTTTGCTACCGGTGAAACGTGTGCGGTAACCCCTCTGAATGTGGCACTTCTACAGGGGGCAACCTGTTTGGAGAGACTATTAGTGGCTGGTCCGGCCATGGGAGTGCCCCACCGCTAGTGCTGGCGGGTCTTCACTGCCATTGGATAATGAGCGGTATGGAGAGCGGAGAGGGCCTGTTACATTGGAATTATAGGCAACTGCACAGCGCTGGACAATTTTCCTTACCCACTTGGGATTAACATTTTTTAACGGCGCACAGAGGCACCCATTGGGTTTTGCACGGAGTTAAGCAAATTGAGAACTGCATATACCACAATGCCTTGCTTGAGCCCAACAGGGCGGAACTCTGCATACTTAATAAATACACATGCAAGTAATCTGTTTACTGTTGAGCCGTTTGTCTGCCAGTGATCAAGAGCGCATTGGCGCTCAAAACGCGTATGGCCTTGCAAGGGAAGACTGTTGCTGGCTGTGCCTTTGCTACCGGTGAAACGTGTGCGGTAACCCCTTTGAGTGCGGCACTTCTACAGGGGGCAACCTGTTTGGAGAGACTATTAGTGGCTGGTCCGGCCATGGGAGTGCCCCACCCCTAGTGCTGGCGGGTCTTCACTGCCATTGCATAATGAGCGGTATGGAGAGCGGAGGGGGCCTGTTACATTGGAATTATAGGCAACTGCACAGCGCTGGACAATTTTCCTTACCCACTTGGGATTAACATTTTTTAACGGCGCACAGAGGCACCCATTGGGTTTTGCACGGAGTTAAGCAAATTGAGAACTGCATATACCACAATACCTTGCTTGAGCCCAACAGGGCGAAACTCTGCATACTTAATAAATACACGTGCAAGTAATCTGTTTGCTGTTGAGCCGTTTGTCTGCCAGTGATCAAGAGCGCATTGGCGCTCGAAACGCGTATGGCCTTGCAAGGGAAGACTGTTGCTGGCTGTGCCTTTGCTACCGGTGAAACGTGTGCGCTAACCCCTCAGAGTGTGGCACTTCTACAGGGGGCAACCTGTTTGGAGAGACTATTAGTGGCTGGTCCGGCCATGGGAGTGCCCCACCGCTAGTGCTGGCGGGTCTTCACTGCCATTGGATAATGAGCGGTATGGAGAGCGGAGGGGGCCTGTTACATTGGAATTATAGGCAACTGCACAGCGCTGGACAATTTTCCTTACCCACTTGGGATTAACATTTTTTAACGGCGCACAGAGGCACCCATTGGGTTTTGCACGGAGTTAAGCAAATTGAGAACTGCATATACCACAATGCCTTGCTTGAGCCCAACAGGGCGGAACTCTGCATACTTAATAAATACACGTGCAAGTAATCTGTTTGCTGTTGAGCCGTTTGTCTGCCAGTGATCAAGAGCGCATTGGCGCTCGAAACGCGTATGGCCCTGCAAGGGAAGACTGTTGCTGGCTGTGCCTTTGCTACCGGTGAAACGTGTGCGGTAACCCCTCTGAGTGTGGCACTTCTACAGGGGGCAACCTGTTTGGAGAGACTATTAGTGGCTGGTCCGGCCATGGGAGTGCCCCACCGCTAGTGCTGGTGGGTCTTCACTGCCATTGGATAATGAGCGGTGTGGAGAGCGGAGGGGGCCTGTTACATTGGAATTATAGGCAACTGCACAGCGCTGGACAATTTTCCTTACCCACTTGGGATTAAAAAATTTTAACGGCGCACAGAGGCACGCATTGGGTTTTGCACGGAGTTAAGCAAATTGAGAACTGCATATACCACAATACCTTGCTTGAGCCCAACAGGGCGGAACTCTGCATACTTAATAAATACACATGCAAGTAATCTGTTTGCTGTTGAGCCGTTTGTCTGCCAGTGATCAAGAGCGCATTGGCGCTCGAAACGCGTATGGCCTTGCAAGGGAAGACTGTTGCTGGCTGTGCCTTTGCTACTGGTGAAACGTGTGCGCTAACCCCTCTGAGTGTGGCACTTCTACAGAGGACAACCTGTTTGGAGAGACTATTAGTGGCTGGTCCGGCCATGGGAGTGCCCCACCGCTAGTGCTGGCGGGTCTTCACTGCCATTGGATATTGAGCGGTATGGAGAGCGGAGGGGGCCTGTTACATTGGAATTATAGGCAACTGCACAGCGCTGGACAATTTTCCTTACCCACTTGGGATTAACATTTTTTAACGGCGCACAGAGGCACCCATTGGGTTTTGCACGGAGTTAAGCAAATTGAGAACTGCATATACCACAATGCCTTGCTTGAGCCCAACAGGGCGGAACTCTGCATACTTAATAAATACACGTGCAAGTAATCTGTTTGCTGTTGAGCCGTTTGTCTGCCAGTGATCAAGAGCGCATTGGCGCTCGAAACGCGTATGGCCTTGCAAGGGAAGACTGTTGCTGGCTGTGCCTTTGCTACCGGTGAAACGTGTGCGGTAACCCCTCTGAGTGTGGCACTTCTACAGGGGGCAACCTGTTTGGAGAGACTATTAGTGGCTGGTCCGGCCATGGGAGTGCCCCACCGCTAGTGCTGAAGGGTCTTCACTGCCATTGGATAATGAGCGGTATGGAGAGCGGAAGGGGCCTGTTACATTGGAATTATAGGCAACTGCACAGCGCTGGACAATTTTCCTTACCCACTTGGGATTAACATTTTTTAACGTCGCACAGAGGCACCCATTGGGGTTTGCACGGAGTTAAGCAAATTGAGAACTGCATATACCACAATGCCTTGCTTGAGCCCAACAGGGCGGAACTCTGCATACTTAATAAATACACGTGCAAGTAATCTGTTTGCTGTTGAGCCGTTTGTCTGTCAGTGATCAAGAGCGCATTGGCGCTCGAAACGCATATGGCCTTGCAAGGGAAGACTGTTGCTGGCTGTGCCTTTGCTACAGGTGAAACGTGTGCGGTAACCCCTCTGAGTGTGGCACTTCTACAGGGGGCAACCTGTTTGGAGAGACTATTAGTGGCTGGTACGGCCATGGGAGTGCCCCACCGCTAGTGCTGGCGGGTCTTCACTGCCATTGGATAATGAGCGGTATGGAGAGCGGAGGGGGCCTGTTACATTGGAATTATAGGCAACTGCACAGCGCTGGACAATTTTCCTTACCCACTTGGGATTAACATTTTTTAACGGCGCCCAGAGGCACCCATTGGGTTTTGCACGGAGTTAAGCAAATTGAGAACTGCATATACCACAATGCCTTGCTTGAGCCCAACAGGGCGGAACTCTGCATACTTAATTTATACACGTGCAAGTAATCTGTTTGCTGTTGAGCCGTTTGTCTGCCAGTGATCAAGAGCGCATTGGCGCTCGAAACGCGTATGGCCTTTCAAGGGAAGACTGTTGCTGGCTGTGCCTTTGCTACCGGTGAAACGTGTGCGCTAACCCCTCTGAATGTGGCACTTCTACAGGGGGCAACCTGTTTGGAGAGACTATTAGTGGCTGGTCCGGCCATGGGAGTGCCCCACCGCTAGTGCTGGCGGGTCTTCACTGCCATTGGATAATGAACGGTATGGAGAGCGGAGGGGGCCTGTTACATTGGAATTATAGGCAACTGCACAGCGCTGGACAATTTTCCTTACCCACTTGGGATTAACATTTTTAACGGCGCACAGAGGCACCCATTGGGTTTTGCACGGAGTTAAGCAAATTGAGAACTGCATATACCACAATGCCTTGCTTGAGCCCAACAGGGCGGAACTCTGCATACTTAATAAATACACGTGCAAGTAATCTGTTTGCTGTTGAGCCGTTTGTCTGCCAGTGATCAAGAGCGCATTGGCGCTTGAAACGCGTATGGCCTTGCAAGGGAAGACTGTTGCTGGCTGTGCCTTTGCTACCGGTGAAACGTGTGCGGTAACCCCTCTGAGTGTGGCACTTCTACTGGGGGCAACCTGTTTGGAGAGACTATTAGTGGCTGGTCCGGCCATGGGAGTGCCCCACCGCTAGTGCTGGCGGGTCTTCACTGCCATTGGATAATGAGCGGTATGGAGAGCGGAGGGGGCCTGTTACATTGGAATTATAGGCAACTGCACAGCGCTGGACAATTTTCCTTACCCACTTGGGATTAACATTTTTTAACGGCGCACAGAGGCACCCATTGGGTTTTGCACGGAGTTAAGCAAATTGAGAACTGCATATACAACAATGCCTTGCTTGAGCCCAACAGGGCGGAACTCTGCATACTTAATAAATACACATGCAAGTAATCTGTTTGCTGTTGAGCCGTTTGTCTGCCAGTGATCAAGAGCGCATTGGCGCTCAAAACGCGTATGGCCTTGCAAGGGAAGACTGTTGCTGGCTGTGCCTTTGCTACCGGTGAAACGTGTGCGGTAACCCCTTTGAGTGTGGCACTTCTACAGGGGGCAACCTGTTTGGAGAGACTATTAGTGGCTGGTCCGGCCATGGGAGTGCCTCACCCGTAGTGCTGGCAGGTCTTCACTGCTATTGGATAGTGAGCGGTATGGAGAGCGGAGGGGGCCTGTTACATTGGAATTATAGGCAACTGCACAGCGCTGGACAATTTTCCTTACCCACTTGGAATTAACATTTTTTAACGGCGCACAGAGGCACCCATTGGGTTTTGCATGCAGTTAAGCAAATTGAGAACTGCATATACCACAATGCCTTGCTTGAGCCCAACAGGGCGGAACTCTGCATACTTAATAAATACACGTGCAAGTAATCTGTTTGCTGTTGAGCCGTTTGTCTGCCAGTGATCAAGAGCGCATTGGCGCTCGAAACGCGTATGGCCTTGCAAGGGAAGACTGTTGCTGGCTGTGCCTTTGCTACCGGTGAAACGTGTGCGCCAACCCCTCAGAGTGTGGCACTTCTACAGGGGGCAACCTGTTTGGAGAGACTATTAGGGGCTGGTCCGGCCATGGGAGTGCCCCACCGCTAGTGCTGGCGGGTCTTCACTGCCATTGGATAATGAGCGGTATGGAGAGCGGAGGGGGCCTGTTACATTGGAATTATAGGCAACTGCACAGCGCTGGACAATTTTCCTTACCCACTTGGGATTAACATTTTTTAACGGCGCACAGAGGCACCCATTGGGTTTTGCACGGAGTTAAGCAAATTGAGAACTGCATATACCACAATGCCTTGCTTGAGCCCAACAGGGCGGAACTCTGCATACTTAATAAATACATGTGCAAGTAATCTGTTTGCTGTTCAGCCGTTTGTCTGCCAGTGATCAAGAGCGCATTGGCGCTCGAAACGCGTATGGCCCTGCAAGGGAAGACTGTTGCTGGCTGTGCCTTTGCTACCGGTGAAACGTGTGCGGTAACCCCTCTGAGTGTGGCACTTCTACAGGGGGCAACGTGTTTGGAGAGACTATTAGTGGCTGGTCCGGCCATGGGAGTGCCCCACCGCTAGTGCTGGCGGGTCTTCACTGCCATTGGATAATGAGCGGTATGGAGAGTGGAGGGGGCCTGTTACATTGGAATTATAGGCAACTGCACAGCGCTGGACAATTTTCCTTACCCACTTGGGATTAACATTTTTAACGGCGCACAGATGCACCCATTGGGTTTTGCACGGAGTTAAGCAAATTGAGAACTGCATATACCACAATGCCTTGCTTGAACCCAACAGGGCGGAACTCTGCATACTTAATAAATACACATGCAAGTAATCTGTTTGCTGTTGTGCCGTTTGTCTGCCAGTGATCAAGAGCGCATTGGCGCTCAAAACGCGTATGGCCTTGCAAGGGAAGACTGTTGCTGGCTGTGCCTTTGCTACCGGTGAAACGTGTGCGGTAACCCCTCTGAGTGTGGCACTTCTACAGGGGGCAACCTGTTTGGAGAGACTATTAGTGGCTGGTCCGGCCATGGGAGTGCCCCACCCCTAGTGCTGGCGGGTCCTCACTGCCATTGGATAATGAGCGGTATGGAGAGCGGAGGGGGCCTGTTACATTGGAATTATAGGCAACTGCACAGCGCTGGACAATTTTCCTTACC
Organism: Lissotriton helveticus; assembly: GCF_964261635.1. Lineage (NCBI taxonomy): Eukaryota > Metazoa > Chordata > Amphibia > Caudata > Salamandridae > Lissotriton > Lissotriton helveticus. The sequence goes on from NW_027611927.1 coordinate 17,930, forward strand.
CACTTGGGATTAACATTTTTTTAACGGCGCACAGAGGCACCCATTGGGTTTTGCACGGAGTTAAGCAAATTGAGAACTGCATATACCACAATGCCTTGCTTGAGCCCAAGAGGGCGGAACTCTGCATACTTAATAAATACACGTGCAAGTAATCTGTTTGCTGTTGAGCCGTTTGTCTGCCAGTGATCAAGAGCGCATTGGCGCTCGAAACGCGTATGGCCTTGCAAGGGAAGACTGTTGCTGGCTGTTCCTTTGCTACCGGTGAAACGTGTGCGGTAACCCCTCTGAATGTGGCACTTCTACAGGGGGCAACCTGTTTGGAGAGACTATTAGTGGCTGGTCCGGCCATGGGAGTGCCCCACCGCTAGTGCTGGCGGGTCTTCACTGCCATTGGATAATGAGCGGTATGGAGAGCGGAGAGGGCCTGTTACATTGGAATTATAGGCAACTGCACAGCGCTGGACAATTTTCCTTACCCACTTGGGATTAACATTTTTTAACGGCGCACAGAGGCACCCATTGGGTTTTGCACGGAGTTAAGCAAATTGAGAACTGCATATACCACAATGCCTTGCTTGAGCCCAACAGGGCGGAACTCTGCATACTTAATAAATACACATGCAAGTAATCTGTTTACTGTTGAGCCGTTTGTCTGCCAGTGATCAAGAGCGCATTGGCGCTCAAAACGCGTATGGCCTTGCAAGGGAAGACTGTTGCTGGCTGTGCCTTTGCTACCGGTGAAACGTGTGCGGTAACCCCTTTGAGTGCGGCACTTCTACAGGGGGCAACCTGTTTGGAGAGACTATTAGTGGCTGGTCCGGCCATGGGAGTGCCCCACCCCTAGTGCTGGCGGGTCTTCACTGCCATTGCATAATGAGCGGTATGGAGAGCGGAGGGGGCCTGTTACATTGGAATTATAGGCAACTGCACAGCGCTGGACAATTTTCCTTACCCACTTGGGATTAACATTTTTTAACGGCGCACAGAGGCACCCATTGGGTTTTGCACGGAGTTAAGCAAATTGAGAACTGCATATACCACAATACCTTGCTTGAGCCCAACAGGGCGAAACTCTGCATACTTAATAAATACACGTGCAAGTAATCTGTTTGCTGTTGAGCCGTTTGTCTGCCAGTGATCAAGAGCGCATTGGCGCTCGAAACGCGTATGGCCTTGCAAGGGAAGACTGTTGCTGGCTGTGCCTTTGCTACCGGTGAAACGTGTGCGCTAACCCCTCAGAGTGTGGCACTTCTACAGGGGGCAACCTGTTTGGAGAGACTATTAGTGGCTGGTCCGGCCATGGGAGTGCCCCACCGCTAGTGCTGGCGGGTCTTCACTGCCATTGGATAATGAGCGGTATGGAGAGCGGAGGGGGCCTGTTACATTGGAATTATAGGCAACTGCACAGCGCTGGACAATTTTCCTTACCCACTTGGGATTAACATTTTTTAACGGCGCACAGAGGCACCCATTGGGTTTTGCACGGAGTTAAGCAAATTGAGAACTGCATATACCACAATGCCTTGCTTGAGCCCAACAGGGCGGAACTCTGCATACTTAATAAATACACGTGCAAGTAATCTGTTTGCTGTTGAGCCGTTTGTCTGCCAGTGATCAAGAGCGCATTGGCGCTCGAAACGCGTATGGCCCTGCAAGGGAAGACTGTTGCTGGCTGTGCCTTTGCTACCGGTGAAACGTGTGCGGTAACCCCTCTGAGTGTGGCACTTCTACAGGGGGCAACCTGTTTGGAGAGACTATTAGTGGCTGGTCCGGCCATGGGAGTGCCCCACCGCTAGTGCTGGTGGGTCTTCACTGCCATTGGATAATGAGCGGTGTGGAGAGCGGAGGGGGCCTGTTACATTGGAATTATAGGCAACTGCACAGCGCTGGACAATTTTCCTTACCCACTTGGGATTAAAAATTTTTAACGGCGCACAGAGGCACGCATTGGGTTTTGCACGGAGTTAAGCAAATTGAGAACTGCATATACCACAATACCTTGCTTGAGCCCAACAGGGCGGAACTCTGCATACTTAATAAATACACATGCAAGTAATCTGTTTGCTGTTGAGCCGTTTGTCTGCCAGTGATCAAGAGCGCATTGGCGCTCGAAACGCGTATGGCCTTGCAAGGGAAGACTGTTGCTGGCTGTGCCTTTGCTACTGGTGAAACGTGTGCGCTAACCCCTCTGAGTGTGGCACTTCTACAGAGGACAACCTGTTTGGAGAGACTATTAGTGGCTGGTCCGGCCATGGGAGTGCCCCACCGCTAGTGCTGGCGGGTCTTCACTGCCATTGGATATTGAGTGGTATGGAGAGCGGAGGGGGCCTGTTACATTGGAATTATAGGCAACTGCACAGCGCTGGACAATTTTCCTTACCCACTTGGGATTAACATTTTTTAACGGCGCACAGAGGCACCCATTGGGTTTTGCACGGAGTTAAGCTAATTGAGAACTGCATATACCACAATGCCTTGCTTGAGCCCAACAGGGCGGAACTCTGCATACTTAATAAATACACGTGCAAGTAATCTGTTTGCTGTTGAGCCGTTTGTCTGCCAGTGATCAAGAGCGCATTGGCGCTCGAAACGCGTATGGCCTTGCAAGGGAAGACTGTTGCTGGCTGTGCCTTTGCTACCGGTGAAACGTGTGCGGTAACCCCTCTGAGTGTGGCACTTCTACAGGGGGCAACCTGTTTGGAGAGACTATTAGTGGCTGGTCCGGCCATGGGAGTGCCCCACCGCTAGTGCTGAAGGGTCTTCACTGCCATTGGATAATGAGCGGTATGGAGAGCGGAAGGGGCCTGTTACATTGGAATTATAGGCAACTGCACAGCGCTGGACAATTTTCCTTACCCACTTGGGATTAACATTTTTTAACGTCGCACAGAGGCACCCATTGGGGTTTGCACGGAGTTAAGCAAATTGAGAACTGCATATACCACAATGCCTTGCTTGAGCCCAACAGGGCGGAACTCTGCATACTTAATAAATACACGTGCAAGTAATCTGTTTGCTGTTGAGCCGTTTGTCTGTCAGTGATCAAGAGCGCATTGGCGCTCGAAACGCATATGGCCTTGCAAGGGAAGACTGTTGCTGGCTGTGCCTTTGCTACAGGTGAAACGTGTGCGGTAACCCCTCTGAGTGTGGCACTTCTACAGGGGGCAACCTGTTTGGAGAGACTATTAGTGGCTGGTACGGCCATGGGAGTGCCCCACCGCTAGTGCTGGCGGGTCTTCACTGCCATTGGATAATGAGCGGTATGGAGAGCGGAGGGGGCCTGTTACATTGGAATTATAGGCAACTGCACAGCGCTGGACAATTTTCCTTACCCACTTGGGATTAACATTTTTTAACGGCGCCCAGAGGCACCCATTGGGTTTTGCACGGAGTTAAGCAAATTGAGAACTGCATATACCACAATGCCTTGCTTGAGCCCAACAGGGCGGAACTCTGCATACTTAATTTATACACGTGCAAGTAATCTGTTTGCTGTTGAGCCGTTTGTCTGCCAGTGATCAAGAGCGCATTGGCGCTCGAAACGCGTATGGCCTTTCAAGGGAAGACTGTTGCTGGCTGTGCCTTTGCTACCGGTGAAACGTGTGCGCTAACCCCTCTGAATGTGGCACTTCTACAGGGGGCAACCTGTTTGGAGAGACTATTAGTGGCTGGTCCGGCCATGGGAGTGCCCCACCGCTAGTGCTGGCGGGTCTTCACTGCCATTGGATAATGAACGGTATGGAGAGCGGAGGGGGCCTGTTACATTGGAATTATAGGCAACTGCACAGCGCTGGACAATTTTCCTTACCCACTTGGGATTAACATTTTTAACGGCGCACAGAGGCACCCATTGGGTTTTGCACGGAGTTAAGCAAATTGAGAACTGCATATACCACAATGCCTTGCTTGAGCCCAACAGGGCGGAACTCTGCATACTTAATAAATACACGTGCAAGTAATCTGTTTGCTGTTGAGCCGTTTGTCTGCCAGTGATCAAGAGCGCATTGGCGCTTGAAACGCGTATGGCCTTGCAAGGGAAGACTGTTGCTGGCTGTGCCTTTGCTACCGGTGAAACGTGTGCGGTAACCCCTCTGAGTGTGGCACTTCTACTGGGGGCAACCTGTTTGGAGAGACTATTAGTGGCTGGTCCGGCCATGGGAGTGCCCCACCGCTAGTGCTGGCGGGTCTTCACTGCCATTGGATAATGAGCGGTATGGAGAGCGGAGGGGGCCTGTTACATTGGAATTATAGGCAACTGCACAGCGCTGGACAATTTTCCTTACCCACTTGGGATTAACATTTTTTAACGGCGCACAGAGGCACCCATTGGGTTTTGCACGGAGTTAAGCAAATTGAGAACTGCATATACAACAATGCCTTGCTTGAGCCCAACAGGGCGGAACTCTGCATACTTAATAAATACACATGCAAGTAATCTGTTTGCTGTTGAGCCGTTTGTCTGCCAGTGATCAAGAGCGCATTGGCGCTCAAAACGCGTATGGCCTTGCAAGGGAAGACTGTTGCTGGCTGTGCCTTTGCTACCGGTGAAACGTGTGCGGTAACCCCTTTGAGTGTGGCACTTCTACAGGGGGCAACCTGTTTGGAGAGACTATTAGTGGCTGGTCCGGCCATGGGAGTGCCTCACCCGTAGTGCTGGCGGGTCTTCACTGCTATTGGATAGTGAGCGGTATGGAGAGCGGAGGGGGCCTGTTACATTGGAATTATAGGCAACTGCACAGCGCTGGACAATTTTCCTTACCCACTTGGAATTAACATTTTTTAACGGCGCACAGAGGCACCCATTGGGTTTTGCATGCAGTTAAGCAAATTGAGAACTGCATATACCACAATGCCTTGCTTGAGCCCAACAGGGCGGAACTCTGCATACTTAATAAATACACGTGCAAGTAATCTGTTTGCTGTTGAGCCGTTTGTCTGCCAGTGATCAAGAGCGCATTGGCGCTCGAAACGCGTATGGCCTTGCAAGGGAAGACTGTTGCTGGCTGTGCCTTTGCTACCGGTGAAACGTGTGCGCCAACCCCTCAGAGTGTGGCACTTCTACAGGGGGCAACCTGTTTGGAGAGACTATTAGGGGCTGGTCCGGCCATGGGAGTGCCCCACCGCTAGTGCTGGCGGGTCTTCACTGCCATTGGATAATGAGCGGTATGGAGAGCGGAGGGGGCCTGTTACATTGGAATTATAGGCAACTGCACAGCGCTGGACAATTTTCCTTACCCACTTGGGATTAACATTTTTTAACGGCGCACAGAGGCACCCATTGGGTTTTGCACGGAGTTAAGCAAATTGAGAACTGCATATACCACAATGCCTTGCTTGAGCCCAACAGGGCGGAACTCTGCATACTTAATAAATACACGTGCAAGTAATCTGTTTGCTGTTGAGCCGTTTGTCTGCCAGTGATCAAGAGCGCATTGGCGCTCGAAACGCGTATGGCCTTGCAAGGGAAGACTGTTGCTGGCTGTGCCTTTGCTACCGGTGAAACGTGTGCGGTAACCCCTCTGAGTGTGGCACTTCTACAGGGGGCAACCTGTTTGGAGAGACTATTAGTGGCTGGTCCGGCCATGGGAGTGCCCCACCGCTAGTGCTGGTGGGTCTTCACTGCCATTGGATAATGAGCGGTATGGAGAGCGGAGGGGGCCTGTTACATTGGAATTATAGGCAACTGCACAGCGCTGGACAATTTTCCTTACCCACTTGGGATTAACATTTTTTAACGGCGCACAGAGGCACCCATTGGGTTTTGCACGGAGTTAAGCAAATTGAGAACTGCATATACCACAATGCCTTGCTTGAGCCCAACAGGGCGGAACTCTGCATACTTAATAAATACACGTGCAAGTAATCTGTTTGCTGTTGAGCCGTTTGTCTGCCAGTGATCAAGAGCGCATTGGCGCTCGAAACGCGTATGGCCCTGCAAGGGAAGACTGTTGCTGGCTGTGCCTTTGCTACCGGTGAAACGTGTGCGGTAACCCCTCTGAGTGTGGCACTTCTACAGGGGGCAACCTGTTTGGAGAGACTATTAGTGGCTGGTCCGGCCATGGGAGTGCCCCACCGCTAGTGCTGGCGGGTCTTCACTGCCATTGGATAATGAGCGGTATGGAGAGCGGAAGGGGCCTGTTACATTGGAATTATAGGCAACTGCACAGCGCTGGACAATTTTCCTTACCCACTTGGGATTAACATTTTTTAACGGCGCACAGAGGCACCCATTGGGGTTTGCACGGAGTTAAGCAAATTGAGAACTGCATATACCACAATGCCTTGCTTGAGCCCAACGGGGCGGAACTCTGCATACTTAATAAATACACGTGCAAGTAATCTGTTTGCTGTTGAGCCGTTTGTCTGCCAGTGATCAAGAGCGCATTGGCGCTCGAAACGCGTATGGCCTTGCAAGGGAAGACTGTTGCTGGCTGTGCCTTTGCTACCGGTGAAACGTGTGCGCTAACCCCTCTGAGTGTGGCACTTCTACAGGGGGCAACCTGTTTGGAGAGACTATTAGTGGCTGTTCCGGCCATGGGAGTGCCCCACCGCTAGTGCTGGCGGGTCTTCACTGCCATTGGATAATGAGCGGTATGGAGAGCGGAGGGGGCCTGTTACATTGGAATTATAGGCAACTGCACAGCGCTGGACAATTTTCCTTACCCACTTGGGATTAACATTTTTTAACGGCGCACAGAGGCACCCATTGGGTTTTGCACGGAGTTAAGCAAATTGAGAACTGCATATACCACAATGCCTTGCTTGAGCCCAACAGGGCGGAACTCTGCATACTTAATAAATACACGTGCAAGTAATCTGTTTGCTGTTGAGCCGTTTGTCTGCCAGTGATGAAGAGCGCATTGGCGCTCGAAACGCGTATGGCCTTGCAAGGGAAGACTGTTGCTGGCTGTGCCTTTGCTACCGGTGAAACGTTTGCGGTAACCCCTCTGAGTGTGGCACTTCTACAGGGGGCAACCTGTTTGGAGAGACTATTAGTGGCTGGTCCGGCCATGGGAGTGCCCCACCGCTAGTGCTGGTGGGTCTTACCTGCCATTGGATAATGAGCGGTATGGAGAGCGGAGGGGGCCTGTTACATTGGAATTATAGGCAACTGCACAGCGCTGGACAATTTTCCTTACCCACTTGGGATTAACATTTTTTAACGGCGCACAGAGGCACCCATTGGGTTTTGCACGGAGTTAAGCAAATTGAGAACTGCATATACCACAATGCCTTGCTTGAGCCCAACAGGGCGGAACTCTGCATACTTAATAAATACACGTGCAAGTAATCTGTTTGCTGTTGAGCCGTTTGTCTGCCAGTGATCAAGAGCGCATTGGCGCTCGAAACGCGTATGGCCCTGCAAGGGAAGACTGTTGCTGGCTGTGCCTTTGCTACCGGTGAAACGTGTGCGGTAACCCCTCTGAGTGTGGCACTTCTACAGGGGGCAACCTGTTTGGAGAGACTATTAGTGGCTGGTCCGGCCATGGGAGTGCCCCACCGCTAGTGCTGAAGGGTCTTCACTGCCATTGGATAATGAGCGGTATGGAGAGCGGAAGGGGCCTGTTACATTGGAATTATAGGCAACTGCACAGCGCTGGACAATTTTCCTTACCCACTTGGGATTAACATTTTTTAACGGCGCACAGAGGCACCCATTGGGGTTTGCACGGAGTTAAGCAAATTGAGAACTGCATATACCACAATGCCTTGCTTGAGCCCAACAGGGCGGAACTCTGCATACTTAATAAATACACGTGCAAGTAATCTGTTTGCTGTTGAGCCGTTTGTCTGCCAGTGATCAAGAGCGCATTGGCGCTCGAAACGCGTATGGCCTTGCAAGGGAAGACTGTTGCTGGCTGTGCCTTTGCTACCGGTGAAACGTGTGCGGTAACCCCTCTGAGTGTGGCACTTCTACAGGGGGCAACCTGTTTGGAGAGACTATTAGTGGCTGGTCCGGCCATGGGAGTGCCCCACCACTAGTGCTGGCGGGTCTTCACTGCCATTGGATAATGAGCGGTATGGAGAGCGGAGGGGGCCTGTTACATTGGAATTATAGGCAACTGCACAGCGCTGGACAATTTTCCTTACCCACTTGGGATTAACATTTTTTAACGGCGCACAGAGGCACCCATTGGGTTTTGCACGGAGTTAAGCAAATTGAGAACTGCATATACCACAATGCCTTGCTTGAGCCCAACAGGGCGGAACTCTGCATACTTAATAAATACACATGCAAGTAATCTGTTTGCTGTTGAGCCGTTTGTTTGCCAGTGATCAAGAGCGCATTGGCGCTCAAAACGCGTATGGCCTTGCAAGGGAAGACTGTTGCTGGCTGTGCCTTTGCTACCGGTGAAACGTGTGCGGTAACCCCTCAGAGTGTGGCACTTCTACAGGGGGCAACCTGTTTGGAGAGACTATTAGTGGCTGGTCCGGCCATGGGAGTGCCCCACCCCTAGTGCTGGCGGGTCTTCACTGCCATTGGATAATGAGCGGTATGGAGAGCGGAGGGGGCCTGTTACATTGGAATTATAGGCAACTGCACAGCGCTGGACAATTTTCCTTACCCACTTGGGATTAACATTTTTTAACGGCGCACAGAGGCACCCATTGGGTTTTGCACGGAGTTAAGCAAATTGAGAACTGCATATACCACAATGCCTTGCTTGAGCCCAACAGGGCGGAACTCTGCATACTTAATAAATACACGTGCAAGTAATCTGTTTGCTGTTGAGCCGTTTGTCTGCCAGTGATCAAGAGCGCATTGGCGCTCGAAACGCGTATGGCCTTGCACGGGAAGACTGTTGCTGGCTGTGCCTTTGCTACCGGTGAAACGTGTGCGCTAACCCCTCTGAATGTGGCACTTCTACAGGGGGCAACCTGTTTGGAGAGACTATTAGTGGCTGGTCCGGCCATGGGAGTGCCCCACCGCTAGTGCTGGCGGGTCTTCACTGCCATTGGATAATGAGCGGTATGGAGAGCGGAGGGGGCCTGTTACATTGGAATTATAGGCAACTGCACAGCGCTGGACAATTTTCCTTACCCACTTGGGATTAACATTTTTTAACGGCGCACAGAGGCACCCATTGGGTTTTGCACGGAGTTAGCAAATTGAGAACTGCATATACCACAATGCCTTGCTTGAGCCCAACAGGGCGGAACTCTGCATACTTAATAAATACACGTGCAAGTAATCTGTTTGCTGTTGAGCCGTTTGTCTGCCAGTGATCAAGAGCGCATTGGCGCTCGAAACGCTTTTGGCCTTGCAAGGGAAGACTGTTGCTGGCTGTGCCTTTGCTACCGGTGAAACGTGTGCGGTAACCCCTCTGAGTGTGGCACTTCTACAGGGGGCAACCTGTTTGGAGAGACTATTAGTGGCTGGTCCGGCCATGGGAGTGCCCCACCGCTAGTGCTGGCGGGTCTTCACTGCCATTGGATAATGAGCGGTATGGAGAGCGGAGGGGGCCTGTTACATTGGAATAATAGGCAACTGCACAGCGCTGGACAATTTTCCTTACCCACTTGGGATTAACATTTTTTAACGGCGCAAAGAGGCACCCATTGGGTTTTGCACGGAGTTAAGCAAATTGAGAACTGCATATACCACAATGCCTTGCTTGAGCCCAACAGGGCGGAACTCTGCATACTTAATAAATACACATGCAAGTAATCTGTTTGCTGTTGAGCCGTTTGTCTGCCAGTGATCAAGAGCGCATTGGCGCTCGAAACGCGTATGGCCTTGCAAGGGAAGACTGTTGCTGGCTGTGCCTTTGCTACCGGTGAAACGTGTGCGGTAACCCCTTTGAGTGTGGCACTTCTACAGGGGGCAACCTGTTTGGAAAGACTATTAGTGGCTGGTCCGGCATTGGGAGTGCCCCACCCCTAGTGCTGGCGGGTCTTCACTGCCATTGGATAATGAGCGGTATGGAGAGCGGAGGGGGCCTGTTACATTGGAATTATAGGCAACTGCACAGCGCTGGACAATTTTCCTTACCCACTTGGGATTAACATTTTTTAACGGCGCCCAGAGGCACCCATTGGGTTTTGCACGGAGTTAAGCAAATTGAGAACTGCATATACCACAATGCCTTGCTTGAGCCCAACAGGGCGGAACTCTGCATACTTAATTTATACACGTGCAAGTAATCTGTTTGCTGTTGAGCCGTTTGTCTGCCAGTGATCAAGAGCGCATTGGCGCTCGAAACGCGTATGGCCTTTCAAGGGAAGACTGTTGCTGGCTGTGCCTTTGCTACCGGTGAAACGTGTGCGCTAACCCCTCTGAATGTGGCACTTCTACAGGGGGCAACCTGTTTGGAGAGACTATTAGTGGCTGGTCCGGCCATGGGAGTGCCCCACCGCTAGTGCTGGCGGGTCTTCACTGCCATTGGATAATGAACGGTATGGAGAGCGGAGGGGGCCTGTTACATTGGAATTATAGGCAACTGCACAGCGCTGGACAATTTTCCTTACCCACTTGGGATTAACATTTTTAACGGCGCACAGAGGCACCCATTGGGTTTTGCACGGAGTTAAGCAAATTGAGAACTGCATATACCACAATGCCTTGCTTGAGCCCAACAGGGCGGAACTCTGCATACTTAATAAATACACGTGCAAGTAATCTGTTTACTGTTGAGCCGTTTGTCTGCCAGTGATCAAGAGCGCATTGGCGCTTGAAACGCGTATGGCCTTGCAAGGGAAGACTGTTGCTGGCTGTGCCTTTGCTACCGGTGAAACGTGTGCGGTAACCCCTCTGAGTGTGGCACTTCTACTGGGGGCAACCTGTTTGGAGAGACTATTAGTGGCTGGTCCGGCCATGGGAGTGCCCCACCGCTAGTGCTGGCGGGTCTTCACTGCCATTGGATAATGAGCGGTATGGAGAGCGGAGGGGGCCTGTTACATTGGAATTATAGGCAACTGCACAGCGCTGGACAATTTTCCTTACCCACTTGGGATTAACATTTTTTAACGGCGCACAGAGGCACCCATTGGGTTTTGCACGGAGTTAAGCAAATTGAGAACTGCATATACAACAATGCCTTGCTTGAGCCCAACAGGGCGGAACTCTGCATACTTAATTAATACACATGCAAGTAATCTGTTTGCTGTTGAGCCGTTTGTCTGCCAGTGATCAAGAGCGCATTGGCGCTCAAAACGCGTATGGCCTTGCAAGGGAAGACTGTTGCTGGCTGTGCCTTTGCTACCGGTGAAACGTGTGCGGTAACCCCTTTGAGTGTGGCACTTCTACAGGGGGCAACCTGTTTGGAGAGACTATTAGTGGCTGGTCCGGCCATGGGAGTGCCTCACCCGTAGTGCTGGCGGGTCTTCACTGCTATTGGATAGTGAGCGGTATGGAGAGCGGAGGGGGCCTGTTACATTGGAATTATAGGCAACTGCACAGCGCTGGACAATTTTCCTTACCCACTTGGAATTAACATTTTTTAACGGCGCACAGAGGCACCCATTGGGTTTTGCATGCAGTTAAGCAAATTGAGAACTGCATATACCACAATGCCTTGCTTGAGCCCAACAGGGCGGAACTCTGCATACTTAATAAATACACGTGCAAGTAATCTGTTTGCTGTTGAGCCGTTTGTCTGCCAGTGATCAAGAGCGCATTGGCGCTCGAAACGCGTATGGCCTTGCAAGGGAAGACTGTTGCTGGCTGTGCCTTTGCTACCGGTGAAACGTGTGCGCCAACCCCTCAGAGTGTGGCACTTCTACAGGGGGCAACCTGTTTGGAGAGACTATTAGGGGCTGGTCCGGCCATGGGAGTGCCCCACCGCTAGTGCTGGCGGGTCTTCACTGCCATTGGATAATGAGCGGTATGGAGAGCGGAGGGGGCCTGTTACATTGGAATTATAGGCAACTGCACAGCGCTGGACAATTTTCCTTACCCACTTGGGATTAACATTTTTTAACGGCGCACAGAGGCACCCATTGGGTTTTGCACGGAGTTAAGCAAATTGAGAACTGCATATACCACAATGCCTTGCTTGAGCCCAACAGGGCGGAACTCTGCATACTTAATAAATACACGTGCAAGTAATCTGTTTGCTGTTGAGCCGTTTGTCTGCCAGTGATCAAGAGCGCATTGGCGCTCGAAACGCGTATGGCCTTGCAAGGGAAGACTGTTGCTGGCTGTGCCTTTGCTACCGGTGAAACGTGTGCGGTAACCCCTCTGAGTGTGGCACTTCTACAGGGGGCAACCTGTTTGGAGAGACTATTAGTGGCTGGTCCGGCCATGGGAGTGCCCCACCGCTAGTGCTGGTGGGTCTTCACTGCCATTGGATAATGAGCGGTATGGAGAGCGGAGGGGGCCTGTTACATTGGAATTATAGGCAACTGCACAGCGCTGGACAATTTTCCTTACCCACTTGGGATTAACATTTTTTAACGGCGCACAGAGGCACCCATTGGGTTTTGCACGGAGTTAAGCAAATTGAGAACTGCATATACCACAATGCCTTGCTTGAGCCCAACAGGGCGGAACTCTGCATACTTAATAAATACACGTGCAAGTAATCTGTTTGCTGTTGAGCCGTTTGTCTGCCAGTGATCAAGAGCGCATTGGCGCTCGAAACGCGTATGGCCCTGCAAGGGAAGACTGTTGCTGGCTGTGCCTTTGCTACCGGTGAAACGTGTGCGGTAACCCCTCTGAGTGTGGCACTTCTACAGGGGGCAACCTGTTTGGAGAGACTATTAGTGGCTGGTCCGGCCATGGGAGTGCCCCACCGCTAGTGCTGGCGGGTCTTCACTGCCATTGGATAATGAGCGGTATGGAGAGCGGAAGGGGCCTGTTACATTGGAATTATAGGCAACTGCACAGCGCTGGACAATTTTCCTTACCCACTTGGGATTAACATTTTTTAACAGCGCACAGAGGCACCCATTGGGGTTTGCACGGAGTTAAGCAAATTGAGAACTGCATATACCACAATGCCTTGCTTGAGCCCAACGGGGCGGAACTCTGCATACTTAATAAATACACGTGCAAGTAATCTGTTTGCTGTTGAGCCGTTTGTCTGCCAGTGATCAAGAGCGCATTGGCGCTCGAAACGCGTATGGCCTTGCAAGGGAAGACTGTTGCTGGCTGTGCCTTTGCTACCGGTGAAACGTGTGCGCTAACCCCTCTGAGTGTGGCACTTCTACAGGGGGCAACCTGTTTGGAGAGACTATTAGTGGCTGTTCCGGCCATGGGAGTGCCCCACCGCTAGTGCTGGCGGGTCTTCACTGCCATTGGATAATGAGCGGTATGGAGAGCGGAGGGGGCCTGTTACATTGGAATTATAGGCAACTGCACAGCGCTGGACAATTTTCCTTACCCACTTGGGATTAACATTTTTTAACGGCGCACAGAGGCACCCATTGGGTTTTGCACGGAGTTAAGCAAATTGAGAACTGCATATACCACAATGCCTTGCTTGAGCCCAACAGGGCGGAACTCTGCACACTTAATAAATACACGTGCAAGTAATCTGTTTGCTGTTGAGCCGTTTGTCTGCCAGTGATCAAGAGCGCATTGGCGCTCGAAACGCGTATGGCCTTGCAAGGGAAGACTGTTGCTGGCTGTGCCTTTGCTACCGGTGAAACGTGTACGCTAACCCCTCTGAGTGTGGCACTTCTACAGGGGCAACCTGTTTGGAGAGACTATTAGTGGCTTGTCCGGCCATGGGAGTGCCCCACCGCTAGTGCTGGCGGGTCTTCACTGCCATTGGATAATGAGCGGTATGGAGAGCGGAGGGGGCCTGTTACATTGGAATTATAGGCAACTGCACAGCGCTGGACAATTTTCCTTACCCACTTGGGATTAACATTTTTTAACGGCGCACAGAGGCACCCATTGGGTTTTGCACGGAGTTAAGCAAATTGAGAACTGCATATACCACAATGCCTTGCTTGAGCCCAACAGGGCGGAACTCTGCATACTTAATAAATACACGTGCAAGTAATCTGTTTGCTGTTGAGCCGTTTGTCTGCCAGTGATCAAGAGCGCATTGGCGCTCGAAACGCGTATGGCCTTGCAAGGGAAGACTGTTGCTGGCTGTGCCTTTGCTACCGGTGAAACGTGTGCGGTAACCCCTCTGAGTGTGGCACTTCTACAGGGGGCAACCTGTTTGGAGAGACTATTAGTGGCTGGTCCGGCCATGGGAGTGCCCCACCACTAGTGCTGGCGGGTCTTCACTGCCATTGGATAATGAGCGGTATGGAGAGCGGAGGGGGCCTGTTACATTGGAATTATAGGCAACTGCACAGCGCTGGACAATTTTCCTTACCCACTTGGGATTAACATTTTTTAACGGCGCACAGAGGCACCCATTGGGTTTTGCACGGAGTTAAGCAAATTGAGAACTGCATATACCACAATGCCTTGCTTGAGCCCAACAGGGCGGAACTCTGCATACTTAATAAATACACATGCAAGTAATCTGTTTGCTGTTGAGCCGTTTGTTTGCCACTGATCAAGAGCGCATTGGCGCTCAAAACGCGTATGGCCTTGCAAGGGAAGACTGTTGCTGGCTGTGCCTTTGCTACCGGTGAAACGTGTGCGGTAACCCCTCAGAGTGTGGCACTTCTACAGGGGGCAACCTGTTTGGAGAGACTATTAGTGGCTGGTCCGGCCATGGGAGTGCCCCACCCCTAGTGCTGGCGGGTCTTCACTGCCATTGGATAATGAGCGGTATGGAGAGCGGAGGGGGCCTGTTACATTGGAATTATAGGCAACTGCACAGCGCTGGACAATTTTCCTTACCCACTTGGGATTAACATTTTTTAACGGCGCACAGAGGCACCCATTGGGTTTTGCACGGAGTTAAGCAAATTGAGAACTGCATATACCACAATGCCTTGCTTGAGCCCAACAGGGCGGAACTCTGCATACTTAATAAATACACGTGCAAGTAATCTGTTTGCTGTTGAGCCGTTTGTCTGCCAGTGATCAAGAGCGCATTGGCGCTCGAAACGCGTATGGCCTTGCACGGGAAGACTGTTGCTGGCTGTGCCTTTGCTACCGGTGAAACGTGTGCGCTAACCCCTCTGAATGTGGCACTTCTACAGGGGCAACCTGTTTGGAGAGACTATTAGTGGCTGGTCCGGCCATGGGAGTGCCCCACCGCTAGTGCTGGCGGGTCTTCACTGCCATTGGATAATGAGCGGTATGGAGAGCGGAGGGGGCCTGTTACATTGGAATTATAGGCAACTGCACAGCGCTGGACAATTTTCCTTACCCACTTGGGATTAACATTTTTTAACGGCGCACAGAGGCACCCATTGGGTTTTGCATGGAGTTAGCAAATTGAGAACTGCATATACCACAATGCCTTGCTTGAGCCCAACAGGGCGGAACTCTGCATACTTAATAAATACACGTGCAAGTAATCTGTTTGCTGTTGAGCCGTTTGTCTGCCAGTGATCAAGAGCGCATTGGCGCTCGAAACGCTTTTGGCCTTGCAAGGGAAGACTGTTGCTGGCTGTGCCTTTGCTACCGGTGAAACGTGTGCGGTAACCCCTCTGAGTGTGGCACTTCTACAGGGGGCAACCTGTTTGGAGAGACTATTAGTGGCTGGTCCGGCCATGGGAGTGCCCTACCGCTAGTGCTGGCGGGTCTTCACTGCCATTGGATAATGAGCGGTATGGAGAGCGGAGGGGGCCTGTTACATTGGAATAATAGGCAACTGCACAGCGCTGGACAATTTTCCTTACCCACTTGGGATTAACATTTTTTAACGGCGCACAGAGGCACCCATTGGGTTTTGCACGGAGTTAAGCAAATTGAGAACTGCATATACCACAATGCCTTGCTTGAGCCCAACAGGGCGGAACTCTGCATACTTAATAAATACACATGCAAGTAATCTGTTTGCTGTTGAGCCGTTTGTCTGCCAGTGATCAAGAGCGCATTGGCGCTCGAAACGCGTATGGCCTTGCAAGGGAAGACTGTTGCTGGCTGTGCCTTTGCTACCGGTGAAACGTGTGCGCTAACCCCTCAGAGTGTGGCACTTCTACAGGGGGCAACCTGTTTGGAGAGACTATTAGTGGCTGGTCCGGCCATGGGAGTGCCCCACCGCTAGTGCTGGCGGGTCTTCACTGCCATTGGATAATGAGCGGTATGGAGAGCGGAGGGGGCCTGTTACATTGGAATTATAGGCAACTGCACAGCGCTGGACAATTTTCCTTACCCACTTGGGATTAACATGTTTTAACGGCGCACAGAGGCACCCATTGGGTTTTGCACGGAGTTAAGCAAATTGAGAACTGCATATACCACAATGCCTTGCTTGAGCCCAACAGGGCGGAACTCTGCATACTTAATAAATACACGTGCAAGTATTCTGTTTGCTGTTGAGCCGTTTGTCTGCCAGTGATCAAGAGCGCATTGGCGCTCGAAACGCGTATGGCCCTGCAAGGGAAGACTGTTGCTGGCTGTGCCTTTGCTACCGGTGAAACGTGTGCGGTAACCCCTCTGAGTGTGGCACTTCTACAGGGGGCAACCTGTTTGGAGAGACTATTAGTGGCTGGTCCGGCCATGGGAGTGCCCCACCGCTAGTGCTGGTGGGTCTTCACTGCCATTGGATAATGAGCGGTATGGAGAGCGGAGGGGGCCTGTTACATTGGAATTATAGGCAACTGCACAGCGCTGGACAATTTTCCTTACCCACTTGGGATTAACATTTTTTAACGGCGCACAGAGGCACCCATTGGGTTTTGCACGGAGTTAAGCAAATTGAGAACTGCATATACCACAATACCTTGCTTGAGCCCAACAGGGCGGAACTCTGCATACTTAATAAATACACATGCAAGTAATCTGTTTGCTGTTGAGCCGTTTGTCTGCCAGTGATCAAGAGCGCATTGGCGCTCGAAACGCGTATGGCCTTGCAAGGGAAGACTGTTGCTGGCTGTGCCTTTGCTACCGGTGAAACGTGTGCGCTAACCCCTCTGAATGTGGCACTTCTACAGGGGGCAACCTGTTTGGAGAGACTATTAGTGGCTGGTCCGGCCATGGGAGTGCCCCACCGCTAGTGCTGGCGGGTCTTCACTGCCATTGGATAATGAGCGGTATGGAGATCGGAGGGGGCCTGTTACATTGGAATTATAGGCAACTGCACAGCGCTGGACAATTTTCCTTACCCACTTGGGATTAACATTTTTTACGCCGCACAGAGGCACCCATTGGGTTTTACACGGAGTTAGCAAATTGAGAACTGCATATACCACAATGCCTTGCTTGAGCCCAACAGGGCGGAACTCTGCATACTTAATAAATACACGTGCAAGTAATCTGTTTGCTGTTGAGCCGTTTGTCTGCCAGTGATCAAGTGCGCATTGGCGCTCGAAACGAGTATGGCCTTGCAAGGGAAGACTGTTGCTGGCTGTGCCTTTGCTACCGGTGAAACGTGTGCGGTAACCCCTCTGAGTGTGGCACTTCTACAGGGGGCAACCTGTTTGGAGAGACTATTAGTGGCTGGTCCGACCATGGGAGTGCCCCACCGCTAGTGCTGGCGGGTCTTCACTGCCATTGGATAATGAGCGGTATGGAGAGCGGAGGGGGCCTGTTACATTGGAATTATAGGCAACTGCACAGCGCTGGACAATTTTCCTTACCCACTTGGGATTAACATTTTTTAACGGCGCACAGAGGCACCCATTGGGTTTTGCACGGAGTTAAGCAAATTGAGAACTGCATATACCACAATGCCTTGCTTGAGCCCAACAGGGCGGAACTCTGCATACTTAATAAATACACATGCAAGTAATCTGTTTGCTGTTGAGCCGTTTGTCTGCCAGTGATCAAGAGCGCATTGGCGCTCGAAACGCGTATGGCCTTGCAAGGGAAGACTGTTGCTGGCTGTGCCTTTGCTACCGGTGAAACGTGTGCGGTAACCCCTTTGAGTGTGGCACTTCTACAGGGGGCAACCTGTTTGGAGAGACTATTAGTGGCTGGTCCGGCCATGGGAGTGCCCCACCCCTAGTGCTGGCGGGTCTTCACTGCCATTGGATAGTGAGCGGTATGGAGAGCGGAGGGGGCCTGTTACATTGGAATTATAGGCAACTGCACAGCGCTGGACAATTTTCCTTACCCACTTGGGATTAACATTTTTTAACGGCGCACAGAGGCACCCATTGGGTTTTGCACGGAGTTAAGCAAATTGAGAACTGCATATACCACAATGCCTTGCTTGAGCCCAACAGGGCGGAACTCTGCATACTTAATAAATACACGTGCAAGTAATCTGTTTGCTGTTGAGCCGTTTGTCTGCCAGTGATCAAGAGCGCATTGGCGCTCGAAACGCGTATGGCCTTGCAAGGGAAGACTGTTGCTGGCTGTGCCTTTGCTACCGGTGAAACGTGTGCGCTAACCCCTCAGAGTGTGGCACTTCTACAGGGGGCAACCTGTTTGGAGAGACTATTAGTGGCTGGTCCGGCCATGGGAGTGCCCCACCGCTAGTGCTGGCGGGTCTTCACTGCCATTGGATAATGAGCGGTATGGAGAGCGGAGGGGGCCTGTTACATTGGAATTATAGGCAACTGCACAGCGCTGGACAATTTTCCTTACCCACTTGGGATTAACATTTTTTAACGGCGCACAGAGGCACCCATTGGGTTTTGCACGGAGTTAAGCAAATTGAGAACTGCATATACCACAATGCCTTGCTTGAGCCCAACAGGGCGGAACTCTGCATACTTAATAAATACACGTGCAAGTAATCTGTTTGCTGTTGAGCCGTTTGTCTGCCAGTGATCAAGAGCGCATTGGCGCTCGAAATGCGTATGGCCCTGCAAGGGAAGACTGTTGCTGGCTGTGCCTTTGCTACCGGTGAAACGTGTGCGGTAACCCCTCTGAGTGTGGCACTTCTACAGGGGGCAACCTGTTTGGAGAGACTATTAGTGGCTGGTCCGGCCATGGGAGTGCCCCATCGCTAGTGCTGGTGGGTCTTCACTGCCATTGGATAATGAGCGGTATGGAGAGCGGAGGGGGCCTGTTACATTGGAATTATAGGCAACTGCACAGCGCTGGACAATTTTCCTTACCCACTTGGGATTAACATTTTTTAACGGCGCACAGAGGCACCCATTGGGTTTTGCACGGAGTTAAGCAAATTGAGAACTGCATATACCACAATACCTTGCTTGAGCCCAATAGGGCGGAACTCTGCATACTTAATAAATACACATGCAAGTAATCTGTTTGCTGTTGAGCCGTTTGTCTGCCAGTGATCAAGAGCGCATTGGCGATCGAAACGCGTATGGCCTTGCAAGGGAAGACTGTTGCTGGCTGTGCCTTTGCTACCGGTGAAACGTGTGCGCTAACCCCTCTGAATGTGGCACTTCTACAGGGGGCAACCTGTTTGGAGAGACTATTAGTGGCTGGTCCGGCCATGGGAGTGCCCCACCGCTACTGCTGGCGGGTCTTCACTGCCATTGGATAATGAGCGATATGGAGAGCGGAGGGGGCCTGTTACATTGGAATTATAGGCAACTGCACAGCGCTGGACAATTTTCCTTACCCACTTGGGATTAACATTTTTTAACGGCGCACAGAGGCACCCATTGGGTTTTGCACGGAGTTAAGCAAATTGAGAACTGCATATACCACAATACCTTGCTTGAGCCCAACAGGGCGGAACTCTGCATACTTAATAAATACACATGCAAGTAATCTGTTTGCTGTTGAGCCGTTTGTCTGCCAGTGATCAAGAGCGCATTGGCGCTCGAAACGCGTATGGCCTTGCAAGGGAAGACTGTTGCTGGCTGTGCCTTTGCTACCGGTGAAACGTGTGCGCTAACCCCTCTAAGTGTGGCACTTCTACAGGGGGCAACCTGTTTGGAGAGACTATTAGTGGCTGGTCCGGCCATGGGAGTGCCCCACCGCTAGTGCTGGCGGGTCTTCACTGCCATTGGATAATGAGCGGTATGGAGAGCGGAGGGGGCCTGTTACATTGGAATTATAGGCAACTGCACAGCGCTGGACAATTTTCCTTACCCACTTGGGATTAACATTTTTTAACGGCGCACAGAGGCACCCATTGGGTTTTGCACGGAGTTAAGCAAATTGAGAACTGCATATACCACAATGCCTTGCTTGAGCCCAACATGGCGGAACTCTGCATACTTAATAAATACACGTGCAAGTAATCTGTTTGCTGTTGAGCCGTTTGTCTGCCAGTGATCAAGAGCCCATTGGCGCTCGAAACGCGTATGGCCTTGCAAGGGAAGACTGTTGCTGGCTGTGCCTTTGCTACCGGTGAAACGTGTGCGGTAACCCCTCTGAGTGTGGCACTTCTACAGGGGGCAACCTGTTTGGAGAGACTATTAGTGGCTGGTCCGGCCATGGGAGTGCCCCACCGCTAGTGCTGAAGGGTCTTCACTGCCATTGGATAATGAGCGGTATGGAGAGCGGAAGGGGCCTGTTACATTGGAATTATAGGCAACTGCACAGCGCTGGACAATTTTCCTTACCCACTTGGGATTAAAAAATGTTAACGGCGCACAGAGGCACCCATTGGGGTTTGCACGGAGTTAAGCAAATTGAGAACTGCATATACCACAATGCCTTGCTTGAGCCCAACAGGGCGGAACTCTGCATACTTAATAAATACACGTGCAAGTAATCTGTTTGCTGTTGAGCTGTTTGTCTGCCAGTGATCAAGAGCGCATTGGCGCTCGAAACGCGTATTGCCTTGCAAGGGAAGACTGTTGCTGGCTGTGCCTTTGCTACCGGTGAAACGTGTGCGGTAACCCCTCTGAGTGTGGCAATTCTACAGGGGGCTACCTGTTTGGAGAGACTATTAGTGGCTGGTCCGGCCATGGGAGTGCCCCACCGCTAGTGCTGGTGGGTCTTCACTGCCATTGGATAATGAGCGGTATGGAGAGCAGAGGGGGCCTGTTACATTGGAATTATAGGCAACTGCACAGCGCTGGACAATTTTCCTTACCCACTTGGGATTAACATTTTTTAACGGCGCACAGAGGCACCCATTGGGTTTTGCACGGAGTTAAGCAAATTGAGAACTGCATATACCACAATGCCTTGCTTGAGCCCAACAGGGCGGAACTCTGCATACTTAATAAATACACGTGCAAGTAATCTGTTTGCTGTTGAGCCGTTTGTCTGCCAGTGATCAAGAGCGCATTGGCGCTCGAAACGCGTATGGCCCTGCAAGGGAAGACTGTTGCTGGCTGTGCCTTTGCTACCGGTGAAACGTGTGCGGTAACCCCTCTGAGTGTGGCACTTCTACAGGGGGCAACCTGTTTGGAGAGACTATTAGTGGCTGGTCCGGCCATGGGAGTGCCCCACCGCTAGTGATGGCGGGTCTTCACTGCCATTGGATAATGAGCGGTATGGAGAGCGGAAGGGGCCTGTTACATTGGAATTATAGGCAACTGCACAGCGCTGGACAATTTTCCTTACCCACTTGGGATTAACATTTTTTAACGGCGCACAGAGGCACCCATTGGGGTTTGCACGGAGTTAAGCAAATTGAGAACTGCATATACCACAATGCCTTGCTTGAGCCCAACAGGGCGGAACTCTGCATACTTAATAAATACACGTGCAAGTAATCTGTTTGCTGTTGAGCCGTTTGTCTGCCAGTGATCAAGAGCGCATTGGCGCTCGAAACGCGTATGGCCTTGCAAGGGAAGACTGTTGCTGGCTGTGCCTTTGCTAACGGTGAAACGTGTGCGGTAACCCCTCTGAGTGTGGCACTTCTACAGGGGGCAACCTGTTTGGAGAGACTATTTTTTTTATTTTTATTTTATTTTATATGCTTATAAAGCGCCAGACTAGACTCCCGAAGGGGTATCTCCGCGCTATAACTGCAGATGGGAGTGAGAATAAGAAGTGTAGCCAGATGTAATATGACCATTAGTTGCTAGGAAACAGGTAAGTTTTTAGATTTCTTCTAAAGTTCATATGGTTAGTAATGGACCTTAGTTCCGGCGGCAGTGTGTTCCAGAGTGTGGGTCCGGTGTAAGCCAATGCACGGCCACCTTGCCTGGCTTTCCTAACTCTAGGTACCTTCAGTAATTGCTGATTGCTTGAACGCAGAGAGCGTCCTGGGATATAGGGCTGAAAGATGTCAGTGAAATATTTGGGGCCCATCCCTGTTAGGCTCTTATGTATGGTACATAGGGTCTTGAACTGAACTCGCTTCTTCACAGGAAGCCAGTGTAGATGAATCAGTAGGGGGCAGGAAGGTGTCCTTGGTGGGACATTCATGACAATCCTTGCTGCAGTATTTTGAATAACCTGCAGTTTCTTGATTTGCTCCTCGTTGGCTCCAAGGAGCAAACCATTGCAGTAGTCTACCCTACTGATAACAAGAGCCTGCACCAAAGTTTTTCTGTGGTGGTCCGGTAGATAGGGGAAGACACGTCTTAACATCCCGATAGCCCGGAAGCAGATGCCAGCTACTTGATTGATGTGATCCCTGAAAGTGAGTTGTTGGTCAAATAATACTCCTAAGTTTTTGACCTTGCTATTGGGGGTGGGGACAGGACCTAGTTCTTGGGGCCACCAATCCGATGACCAAAGTGCCGTCGCTTGACCGAACAACATAACTTCGGTTTTCCCGACATTACACTGCAGACAGTTTGATGACATCCAGTCTGCAATGGCTCTCATGCCATCTGCAAAGGATTTTTTTATTGCAGGTGTAAGATTTTTAAAAGGAAAAAGGAGTTGGGTGTCGTCAGCATACGACACGGGGGTGAACCCGAAAGATCTTGCTAGGTTGGCTAGGGGGGCCACATATATATTGAAGAGTGTGGGGCTCAGACAAGAGCCCTGTGGCACTCCCTTATTGAGCTCCCTGTGGGTGGATTTATGGGAGCCCAGCCTAACCGCTTGGGAACGCCCGGACCGAAAACTCTCCAACCACGCCAAAGCCTCTCCTTCTATTCCCACCTCCCTTAGGCGATGGAGAAGCACCTTGTGAGACACCGTATCAAAAGCGGCGGAAAGATCCAACAGCACCAGAATCATAGAGCAACCATCATCCAGTGCCATTTTGATGTTGTTGGTCACTGTTTGAAGTGCTGATTCTGTGCTGTGGTTCGGCCTGAACCCGGATTGAGAATAGTCCAGGCCTTCCGTCGCTTCAAGATGTTGAGAGAGATAGGTGTTCACGTGCTTCTCCGTGATTTTGCCCAAGTAAGGTAGGAGAGAGATAGGACGTAGGTTGGAAAGGTCTGTCCAGGGAGATGATGCCTTTTTCCTTATCGGGTTCACCACTGCCTTTTTCCAATCTGCCGGGACCTGGCCTGTCCTGAGGGAGATATTGACCACTTCAAGTATGTGGGGGCCTAATAAAGGGATCAAAGGACCAACCATTTTAGCTGGAACCAGGTCATTAGGGGATCCTGTTTTTATGTGGTTACAAAGAGTAAGGAGCTCTGTGTGATCAATAGAAGGGAAGGACGTCAGAGAAGGTTCATTATATATATTACTATTAGTGGCTGGTCCGGCCATGGGAGTGCCCCACCGCTAGTGCTGGCGGGTCTTCACTGCCATTGGATAATGAGCGGTATGGAGAGCGGAGGGGGCCTGTTACATTGGAATTATAGGCAACTGCACAGCGCTGGACAATTTTCCTTACCCACTTGGGATTAACATTTTTTAACGGCGCACAGAGGCACCCATTGGGTTTTTCACGGAGTTAAGCAAATTGAGAACTGCATATACCACAATGCCTTGCTTGATCCCAACAGGGCGGAACTCTGCATACTTAATAAATACACATGCAAGTAATCTGTTTGCTGTTGAGCCGTTTGTCTGCCAGTGATCAAGAGCGCATTGGCGCTCAAAACGCGTATGGCCTTGCAAGGGAAGACTGTTGCTGGCTGTGCCTTTGCTACCGGTGAAACGTGTGCGGTAACCCCTCTGAGTGTGGCACTTCTACAGGGGGCAACCTGTTTGGAGAGACTATTAGTGGCTGGTCCGGCCATGGGAGTGGCCCACCCCTAGTGCTGGCGGGTCTTCACTGCCATTGGATAATGAGCGGTATGGAGAGCAGAGGGGGCCTGTTACATTGGAATTATAGGCAACTGCACAGCGCTGGACAATTTTCCTTACCCACTTGGGATTAACATTTTTTAACGGCGCACAGAGGCACCCATTGGGTTTTGCACGGAGTTAAGCAAATTGAGAACTGCATATACCACAATGCCTTGCTTGAGCCCAACAGGGCGGAACTCTGCATACTTAATAAATACACGTGCAAGTAATCTGTTTGCTGTTGAGCCGTTTGTCTGCCAGTGATCAAGAGCGCATTGGCGCTCGAAACGCGTATGGCCTTGCAAGGGAAGACTGTTGCTGGCTGTGCCTTTGCTACCGGTGAAACGTGTGCGCTAACCCCTCTGAGTGTGGCACTTCTACAGGGGCAACCTGTTTGGAGAGACTATTAGTGGCTGGTCCGGCCATGGGAGTGCCCCACCGCTAGTGCTGGCGGGTCTTCACTGCCATTGGATAATGAGCGGTATGGAGAGCGGAGGGGGCCTGTTACATTGGAATTATAGGCAACTGCACAGCGCTGGACAATTTTTCTTACCCACTTGGGATTAACATTTTTTAACGGCGCACAGAGGCACCCATTGGGTTTTGCACGGAGTTAAGCAAATTGAGAACTGCATATACCACAATGCCTTGCTTGAGCCCAACAGGGCGGAACTCTGCATACTTAATAAATACACGTGCAAGTAATCTGTTTGCTGTTGAGCCGTTTGTCTGCCAGTGATCAAGAGCGCATTGGCGCTCGAAACACGTATGGCCTTGCAAGGGAAGACTGTTGCTGGCTGTGCCTTTGCTACCGGTGAAACGTGTGCGGTAACCCCTCTGAGTGTGGCACTTCTACAGGGGGCAACCTGTTTGGAGAGACTATTAGTGGCTGGTCCGGCCATGGGAGTGCCCCACCGCTAGTGCTGGTGGGTCTTCACTGCCATTGGATAATGAGCGGTATGGAGAGCGGAGGGGGCCTGTTACATTGGAATTATAGGCAACTGCACAGCGCTGGACAATTTTCCTTACCCACTTGGGATTAACATTTTTTAACGGCGCACAGAGGCACCCATTGGGTTTTGCACGGAGTTAAGCAAATTGAGAACTGCATATACCACAATGCCTTGCTTGAGCCCAACAGGGCAGAACTCTGCATACTTAATAAATACACGTGCAAGTAATCTGTTTGCTGTTGAGCCGTTTGTCTGCCAGTGATCAAGAGTGCATTGGCGCTCGAAACGCGTATGGCCTTGCAAGGGAAGACTGTTGCTGGCTGTGCCTTTGCTACCGGTGAAACGTGTGCGGTAACCCCTCTGAGTGTGGCACTTCTACAGGGGGCAACCTGTTTGGAGAGACTATTAGTGGCTGGTCCGGCCATGGGAGTGCCCCACCGCTAGTGCTGGCGGGTCTTCACTGCCATTGGATAATGAGCGGTATGGAGAGCGGAAGGGGCCTGTTACATTGGAATTATAGGCAACTGCACAGCGCTGGACAATTTTCCTTACCCACTTGGGATTAACATGTTTTAACGGCGCACAGAGGCACCCATTGGGTTTTGCACGGAGTTAAGCAAATTGAGAACTGCATATACCACAATGCCTTGCTTGAGCCCAACAGGGCGGAACTCTGCATACTTAATAAATACACGTGCAAGTAATCTGTTTGCTGTTGAGCCGTTTGTCTGCCAGTGATCAAGAGCGCATTGGCGCTCGAAACACGTATGGCCTTGCAAGGGAAGACTGTTGCTGGCTGTGCCTTTGCTACCGGTGAAACGTGTGCGGTAACCCCTCTGAGTGTGGCACTTCTACAGGGGGCAACCTGTTTGGAGAGACTATTAGTGGCTGGTCCGGCCATGGGAGTGCCCCACCGCTAGTGCTGGTGGGTCTTCACTGCCATTGGATAATGAGCGGTATGGAGAGCGGAGGGGGCCTGTTACATTGGAATTATAGGCAACTGCACAGCGCTGGACAATTTTCCTTACCCACTTGGGATTAACATTTTTTAACGGCGCACAGAGGCACCCATTGGGTTTTGCACGGAGTTAAGCAAATTGAGAACTGCATATACCACAATGCCTTGCTTGAGCCCAACAGGGCAGAACTCTGCATACTTAATAAATACACGTGCAAGTAATCTGTTTGCTGTTGAGCCGTTTGTCTGCCAGTGATCAAGAGTGCATTGGCGCTCGAAACGCGTATGGCCTTGCAAGGGAAGACTGTTGCTGGCTGTGCCTTTGCTACCGGTGAAACGTGTGCGGTAACCCCTCTGAGTGTGGCACTTCTACAGGGGGCAACCTGTTTGGAGAGACTATTAGTGGCTGGTCCGGCCATGGGAGTGCCCCACCGCTAGTGCTGGCGGGTCTTCACTGCCATTGGATAATGAGCGGTATGGAGAGCGGAAGGGGCCTGTTACATTGGAATTATAGGCAACTGCACAGCGCTGGACAATTTTCCTTACCCACTTGGGATTAACATTTTTTAACGGCGCACAGAGGCACCCATTGGGGTTTGCACGGAGTTAAGCAAATTGAGAACTGCATATACCACAATGCCTTGCTTGAGCCCAACAGGGCGGAACTCTGCATACTTAATAAATACACGTGGAAGTAATCTGTTTGCTGTTGAGCCGTTTGTCTGCCAGTGATCAAGAGCGCATTGGCGCTCGAAACGCGTATGGCCTTGCAAGGGAAGACTGTTGCTGGCTGTGCCTTTGCTACCGGTGAAACGTGTGCGGTAACCCCTCTGAGTGTGGCACTTCTACAGGGGGCAACCTGTTTGGAGAGACTATTAGTGGCTGGTCCGGCCATGGGAGTGCCCCACCGCTAGTGCTGGCGGGTCTTCACTGCCATTGGATAATGAGCGGTATGGAGAGCGGAGGGGGCCTGTTACATTGGAATTATAGCCAACTGCACAGCGCTGGACAATTTTCCTTACCCACTTGGGATTAACATTTTTTAACGGCGCACAGAGGCACCCATTGGGTTTTGCACGGAGTTAAGCAAATTGAGAACTGCATATACCACAATGCCTTGCTTGAGCCCAACAGGGCGGAACTCTGCATACTTAATAAATACACGTGCAAGTAATCTGTTTGCTGTTGAGCCGTTTATCTGCCAGTGATCAAGAGCGCATTGGCGCTCGAAACGCGTATGGCCTTGCAAGGGAAGACTGTTGCTGGCTGTGCCTTTGCTACCGGTAAAACGTGTGCGGTAACCCCTCTGAGTGTGGCACTTCTACAGGGGGCAACCTGTTTGGAGAGACTATTAGTGGCTGGTCCGGCCATGGGAGTGCCCCACCGCTAGTGCTGGCGGGTCTTCACTGCCATTGGATAATGAGCGGTATGGAGAGCGGAGGGGGCCTGTTACATTGGAATTATAGCCAACTGCACAGCGCTGGACAATTTTCCTTACCCACTTGGGATTAACATTTTTTAACGGCGCACAGAGGCACCCATTGGGTTTTGCACGGAGTTAAGCAAATTGAGAACTGCATATACCACAATGCCTTGCTTGAGCCCAACAGGGCGGAACTCTGCATACTTAATAAATACACGTGCAAGTAATCTGTTTGCTGTTGAGCCGTTTATCTGCCAGTGATCAAGAGCGCATTGGCGCTCGAAACGCGTATGGCCTTGCAAGGGAAGACTGTTGCTGGCTGTGCCTTTGCTACCGGTAAAACGTGTGCGGTAACCCCTCTGAGTGTGGCACTTCTACAGGGGGCAACCTGTTTGGAGAGAATATATATATATATATATATCCACACCAATTACCTCCAAAGTAGCGAAGTAAGCCAGGACACACGGAGTTCGTTGCAAAATTTAATGGCAGAATGAAAAAGAGCACTTTTTCATTCTGCCATTACATTTTGCAACGAACTCCGTGTGTCCTGGCTTACTTCGCTACTTTGGAGGTAATTGGTGTGGATTTGTAGGCCTGTCGGTGGCCTAACCGGGACCGCGCCACGACAGCCCAAAGTGCACAGACCGGCATTGGAGGAGAGAGAATATATATATATATATATTTTACCGGTCATGTCCGCCTGCAGCGTTGGTGCTGATCCACAGGTGCCGGAACCCATGCATAAAAAATTCCCAGTGGGTTTTTCAAGAATGAAAGACAAACAATAGCGCTCCACAAGTGTGGTTAAATACTTAATAAGTGACGGCAACGCATTTCAACCTTACGTTCTTTGTCAAAGCCAACAGTGAAAAGTTCTCAACCACCTATAAAACCTTCCAACAAACAAAAAACTATTTGCAATGCAATAGATCTTGTATTTGCAAGAGTTAGAGCTATTGGCATTCTAAATTACAATGCGTTTTACCTATGTGTTTTAGTTTGGAGTGTAGTGGACGATGTGGCGTGGAATGGAATAATGTGGGTTGTATTGTAGTTCTTAATTGGTGTATGATGTGTAAATGTGTGGTGTGTATTGCAGGTATGTGGAATGTTGCGGAAGTGTGTTGTGTATTTGAAATCTGTGGTTTGGTGTTAAGTTATCTGGTGTGAATTAGAAATGTGTGGAGTTGAATTGTGTGGAGTGGAACTGTGTGGCATTGAGCGAAATTATGCTTATTGGAATTATGTGTTGTGGTTATCGAGTGCATTTATTGGGGGTGTATTTACGTTGTGTTGAGTAGAGTGTAATTATGTGTAGTATAATTATGCGGCTTTGAGTGGTATTTTGTGGAGTGTAAATATGTTGTGTGGTGCAGAATTGCCAATATGTGACATCCCATCTAGAAGCCTGAACTGGCTCCATCAAAAAAAGCAAATAAAGCCAGCAAAAAAAAAGCCAGAAAATGAGAGTTACAAACCACAAAGTCATTGTAAACAATGGGTGGAATGCATTCTGAATGTCCCCAAGATGTCTGTAGCAAACCAGACAGCTTTGCTGTGTGGTAGTCTGCAATCTAACAAAGGATAACCCAAAAATATTAACATGAGAAAAAAACACTGGCAAAGACCATAGGTTTGACCTTGGCGCGCCGGCGAAATGGTTTATCTCTTGTTGCAAGCATATGCTGCAAAAATAAAAAATTAAATGATGGTAAACTAAAAAAAATATTATGCTATCACCTAAGCATGGCCTGCTTTATATTTGCAAAAAAATGCAACATTGACCAATGCAGCTGTTTTACTAGTGACGTTTTAAATTAAAATAAGAAGTCTTTCAGCTCTGCCATGCATTGT